>NC_135868.1:18291800-18331800 GCF_031162955.1 Sander vitreus
GTGTTAGCACCTGTTTCAGGATCATTTTAACAGTAATTCAGCATGTCAGCAAGGTTAGCAAACTGATCCTGGTTGGACTGTAGTGACCTGCCAAACTGAAAAGAAAAATTCCCCAAAAGGATTAGTATTTTATAAAAAAAAATCACATCCTATAGCTTCTATCAATTTTTTATCAAAGTTTCTACATATGATCTGTATGACTATCTCTATGAAATGTTGGAAGGTCCTGAATTTACTGGATACACTACTTAATGTAGAAGTTGTTTTTGTATTAAAACTGTAATATTCACATCAAGTGTGTGTGTGTGTGTGTGTGTGTGAAAGGAAGGAGAAGTGTAGTCTCATCGTGATCACTTTAAATAATTGACTGATGACTCAGGGATTCTCTCATGACTTCTTTTCCTCATGAACTACTGACCTCCCCAGTTCTCATATCTGCCCGTAGGTGGCTGGTTGCGTGCGTGTGTGTGTGACATGAGTATGCTTTGTAGGAGTGTGTGTGTTGGAGGCTGAATACAGCTTTATCAAATTGTATAGTTGTACAGAGTTTGTGTTTTAAAGCTCCCATGGAGTTTGTGTGTGTGACTCTCATTTAAACCAGTTAATGATATGGCTTTTCATTTCCGTGACCAATTGCCTTCCTATAATCGTGATGTGTAGCTGTCTATGTAGGTTCCTTTTCCCATTGGCTGCTTACTGATCTGTCTGTCCTGAGCGTCCATTGTGTCAGGCAATTGGATTAGACCCAGTCACGGTTGGCTCCAGCTATTTACCGCTATCCTAATGGGTATGAATGGACCGGCTTGTCGTAAGGGATGGACGCTTTGTCTAACGACATAGCAGGGAAATAAAGTAACGTCTAATGTGGTGTGTGTGATAGTAACCTAACCTACTAAGGTCAAACAAAGTGTGTGTTGGGTAGCTGGTGTTTCATGCCTCTATCTCTACCTAACCATGTTGACATGTTCTTAAGAAAGAGAAGTGGCTTGTGTTTCGAATTTACTATGTGTTTTTCATCCAAAACCGAATCTAAATAAACACTGAAACTAACTGTACCGTAGAACCAGCCCTACAACCACAGACCTTTACCTCCGCTATCGCCCATCAATCAGATTAACTTCCTAAGTACATGGTTGTCACCTGTTTCAACCGTTTTAAACATACAGTATATAATTTTCTGTCACTTGGGGTTTCTCAATCAAAACAATGGATGTAAACAGAAACTTTTGATGACGGCGTGAAGTTGCATTATAGGAGTTGTAGTTTTCATTGTTAAAGACCATTGCCGATTAAAACGTATCCATTCAAGTTTTATTCACGTTACGTTTAGTAACGTTTATCTAAGTCATTCTAATGAAATAGCTGCAGTGTCCGTCACATAATTACGTTTTTCTTGATTCGATTTGTATTTGTAGATGACCAGTTAGCGATCAAGCACACCTACATTAGCCAGCAGGTAAAACCACAATATCACAATATATTTCACATGTCAGTGTCACCTTTTGGATGTTTTCAGCACCGGGGGGAAAGGTGTTTGTTGTTGTAACATTACTGGAGTGAGGCAGCCAGACCGGGGTGTGCTAGCTGGCTAAATTAGCATTAAATTAGTCGTACTATAGCATCTATACAGCTAACGTTAAGTGGCGAACTTATTCGCGGGTTAGCTCAGTGCTGTTAACAGTGGTCAAAGCAGTCCTACTAAATATAACTTTATGAGCGTGTTGTACTATCTTGTAATCTTATAACATTACCACCAAGCATTAGCGTTAGCTACTTGTCAATGTAGCACATTGTAGTAACATTATGCTGGATCGATCGATATTGAAATATCAACATTGTTGGAAACATTTGGGATAGTGTAACTACACAACTCAACAAAATATATAACATAGGTATCATCGTTTTTAGTCATTTTAATGCAGAAATATCACATACTTTAAAGTGCCCATATTATGAAAAAAACACTTTTTCTGGGATTTGGGGTGTTCTTTTGTGTCTCTGGTGCTTCCACACGCATACCAACTTTGAAAAAAATCCATCCATGCTGTTTTGAGTGAGATATGGTTTCTGAATGTGTCCTGCCTTCAGTCTCTGAGTGAGCTGTTCAAAATCGGCACGGCTTGTGACGTCACAAGCCGAAACGTGCTGGCTAACCGCAAGGTAGCATGCTAACCCTAATGCTAGCATGCTACCTCGTTCTCAATAGCAAAGCACACACACAAGTTCACCATAATCTACAAAAGAACTACTTACATGTGCACCCTCATTTAGAAGTCTCCCAGCTAATCCTGCCTTGTAACTGACCGAAGTTGTAGAAACGGCCTTTCTTTTACTGTCTATGGAGCTAGCTAGCTGACATGATCTACATCTGAGCTACTGCATGTGCGAGTGCAATCAAAGATAGTACAGAAGAAGAAGAAGAAAAGAGGTCTCACTCTGTAGCTAAAACAGAGACCAGGTGAAAAGAGGATCTGCAGCAGTGAGAGAGAGCTGTGCAGTACAACAAAAATATGGTGTTTTTTGAAAATTAAACCATGTAAACCTATTCTGGTACAACCTTAAAATACAATTATGAACCTGAAAATGAGCATAATATGGGCGCTTTAATGCACAGGCTTACTGTAGCAGCACAAGCAGAGTAGGCTACATGTATGATGAACGGCACACCGTGTGCACGCACCGTGTGTCGCTCTCTCTTCAGAAATAAATGACTGTGTTGAACAAGTAGGCCTATGTAATTTAGAAAAAAATTAATCGCCAACAGCAGTGACACAAGTAAATGTACAGTGTAGGTTTAATTTTTTTCTGTTTGACAAAATAACTTTAATTACACAATAACACTTTAATGAGTTATCGAGTACAATAACCTGTTGAAAAAAAGTATGATTACATTTAAAAGCAGTCCTCAATTATTTCTCCCAAATGTATGTTGAACATGTCATGTAGCTACTTCTGTACACAACAAACAAATATTACTGTGACCACTACAGATCAACATTTAATACCTATAGTCACATTATAGACACTATCCCTGTAGTCTCGCATTGCCAGATCTTCCTTCACAGCACTGCACTGGTTAGTCCACACAGCATTCCGGGATAGGAGAAAAACGTGCTCTGGTTTATTGACATTTCTTTAAACCAATCGCAATCGTCTTTGGTCGTCAACGGTGCCTCTGCAAAATAGCCTCGGGAAGGAACTTGTTTTGGTGGAACATGTACGTTCAAAGGTTGTTTTAGTCGTGCAACAGAAAACTCAGATTGGACAGATAGTCTAGCTAGATGTCTGGATTCAACCTGCAGAGATCTGAGGAGTAGTTAACCATAGTCCTCATAAATCGACCGGAGTTTAAAATGCCAACACAAAAAAGCGGAAGGTGATGGACATCTGGCCGAATTGAGGGACATCCGGTGGAATTTCCGGAAGCACCTGAACAATGCCGTAAATGAAACGCCTATCCCTGCAACAATTTGGCCACAATTATACACATTGATCATACACGGTCCAGCAATATACTAGGTTTTGAACTAGTCTTGTTTTTGTTGTTGGCATTCTTAGCTTTATTCTGCAAAGTAATTTTTCCTGAATTTCTCTGAATATAAGTAAACAAAGGTAAGACCATGGCCAGCAACGGTCGCAATGTGACAGGTTAAAGTTAAGTTTTTGGGCTTGACCAAAACTTTACTCTGTAGTGATAGTCTTAAATATATTACAGGAAAACATTCCCCTGTGCTAAATAGAAATTGTGTTATATTTTGTCCTTAGGTTCTAAAATAAAACACGTAATTATCACTGTTGAACACAGGCACATTTGAACCCTTTCTTGGGTCTACTATTTAACCATAGCAGTTCAAATGTTTCACCTCCATTTTTCTCAGGTCTGACAATATATTGTAGAGCCAAGTTTTCAACACTGTACACATGGGAGGAGGGGGTGAGATTTCACATTTTCACATACAGTTTCAGCCAAATGTGGGCAACCTTTATGCCTCTCTCTTTGTTTCTCCCTGCATCCCTCCTGTGGACTGGCCAATCGCTCTTGGCCATGAACGGAGTGAATGTCAGTACTCTGACAAACCCACTCTTTTTACTCTAAAGATAACTATCTGTGTGTGTGTGTGTGTGTGTGTGCTTGCTTGAGATGTTGGCAAGAGCAGGAAAGGTCAAGGGGATTGCAGGCATTTTGTGCATGTGCTTGTGCACGTATACATGCGTGCAGGTCGGCATGGGTGTAGTCTGACCCAGTTTGTAGTTAATTGGTTTCGCTTAGTGGAGCCTTAAAAGAACCATTATAGGCCTCAGTGAAACGGTAGCCAAAGAAATAAAGACAAAATGAAGGAAAGGGAGAAAGAGAGAATGTAAAAGATGAATGTCAGAGAAAAAAACAGAGGAGTGGAGGAGGAAGAACAAAAGAGAAACAAATGGGGGAGAAGCAGTGGAGGCCACTGAGAGATGTTGCAGCAGATATATTACAGCAGTGATTGTTTGCAGTGAACCACTACTGTGTGTGTGTGTGTGTGTGTGTGTGTGTGTGTGTGTGTGTGTGTGTGTGTGTGTGTGTTTGTTTGGGTAGAATATGATGTTGCAATTTTGGAAAACCCTTTAGGGGTAAAAGTTCATGGGGTCAAGAGTGTGTATGTGTTAATGTCCATGCATTCATATTTATAAGTATGTATGCATGACTCTCTCTCTCCCCCCTCTAGTATTTTCTGGCCCATTAGTTTTCAGGGTCTGTACAGCTTGAGTATATAGTTGGTCAGTAATTCACTCCTTAAGTATATTTACTGCAATAAGTGGCTTTCTTTTGACATGTGGTGGACTGGTAATGGGCTCTAATAGCAAGAGAAAACCCATTTGGTGAGTGTACTCACACACATACACATAAGCATACAGATTCATAAATGTAAACACACGTGCAGACCAACTTACATGAGAATAAACAAGCATGCACACACCACCAGAAATGTACACAGAAGCACACATACACACTGGCACGCACAAACTTCACCTGAGCTCTATATAATCCTATAATAGAGCAGTTAAGAAACCAAACGTCAAATTTATGAAAAGATCCTGACTATTGGACCATATCGGTCCAATTAAAGTGTTTTTTCTTCATGTATTTTCCCACAAACTTCTAAATATATTAAAAATGGTTCAATAGGTCCTGAACTGGTAGATATTTATCAACAGTTGTACACAAAATGTCCACCAAAAAGTTTTGGAATCTATCTGAAACTCATTACTTCATGAGTTTAATAGTTTGTATCACTAGGTTATTGAAGTGTTTATATTACACGTATGAGTTTGTCTGATGTGTCTAATATAGGTATAAAACCTAAAAGGGAGTTCTGATTTTTTGAAGTGGGGTTGTATGAGGTACAACACAGAAGCTAAGCAATGTACTGCTGTGGGTGGGGGCAGCAGCAAAATATATTCTGGCCACCTAAAAAAGTCAATATCAATTTAATTGTATGCTATGTTCACCATTTTGAGTTGCAGTCAGGCAGCCCTTTACGATGGGGGATCTGAAGTCGTTATATCCATCTTTGCTCTCTTCAAAACCACCAGACCCCTTTGACCAAAACAGTAATTTTACCTTGCAGGACACAGGAGTTTCTGCTCGACGGCTCCCTCGATCGGTTAGTTAGTACGTTATTGTGTGACTTTGGTGAATCCGAACTAACCCTTTAAAACACCAACGTCCATGTACTAATACACTGACTATGGATAAGTAACTCATACAACCCCACTTCAAAATATCAGAACTATCCCTTTAATACCTTTTATTTATCAAAATATTTCTGTGTCAAATGTTGAAAGTTGACAACTTGCAAAACTATTTGAGTTTAATCGATAAACAAGTCAGAGAATATGCACTGTGATCTGACAAATAATTTAAAGAAGTGTATTGAAGTTGTGAGAGTGTAGTGGGTGACAGTTAACAATGCAGTAAGTACAGTAACCACATAAAATGTAGGGTTGTGTAAACAGCTTAATGACAGCTTATTAGCAGTTGCACATAATTGTTCTCATGTAAAGTAATGATTGATTGTAGCTGTTTTATTTTGTCTAGTTTCTCCTGCAAGACATAATCAGGAGGGAAAACATTACTGTTGGGCAGCAGGCTGAGGTCCTTTAAATTCCCTCATTCAATTTATCTTGTGTCTGCCTTTGGCATTTTCTACAATCCAGTGAAGCAGCGATGCATTTAAATAAAAACAGTGAATGTAACACACTCCCAGTCCATACAAAACCGATATGACTGAAGGGTTTGTGGGCAGTCTTTAAGGTCCTGGAGGGAGGAGTGTGGTTGCATGAGTGTGTGCTTTGCATGGTAAGGTACTTATATGTTTCTGTATGTGTCTGTGTATGTACATATATGTGTGTATGCATGCAGCAACATATGGAAGTGCTTGTCTCATACATTGTTGTTGTCGGCTACAACAGACTGAACTGTGTGTGTGTGTGTGTGTGTGTGTGTGTGTGTGTGTGTGTGTGAGAGAGAGAATGTGAATGTTTTCTAAGGGCAATAGTCAAGGCAAATAGAGAATAACCACAGTGAGTTACCCAGAGGACTCTGAACAAAATGTAGTTTTTTACTTTGAATTTCCTACTGAAAGTACATTTTAGAATTGCCTTTTTATGTTTGGTGACTTCTGGAAATGTGGACTAGTGATTGCCTTGAGGTAGCCGCTTCTATAGATACTATTTAAACCAAGTGTGACTGTGCTGTACGTGCATGTTCACACACACATGCTGCACAACCTGATACTTCAGATCAGACTTGGGTTTTGCTATTATGATCTCCCCTCATCTTTCCCCTGCAGACGCACATAATCGACCAATGCTTCTCACTTTCTCTCCTCATGGAACAACTCTGAATTTTACTATCATCGTCATCGCCCTCGAAAGGGCAAAGCCTTCACTCCTGTTTCACTTACAAAATTGATGTAGGGTCCCTAGCGGTTTCTGTCAAAATGGCCATAGCATTAAAACCCAGAGAACCTCTTGATATTAGAGAAAAACTAATGTCTTTCACAGTGCGTAAGGTATTCCAAGTGAGTCACAGATGATTGCAATTTTCCCCTATGACCACCATATAATAAGTTACATGAACCCCTTCTTCATCTCCCTCCCTCTGTCTCTCTCTCTCTCTCTCTCTCTCTCTCTCTCTCGCTCTCTCTCTCTCTCTCGCTCTCTCTCTCTCTCTTTAGCAAAATGGCCATCATCCAAAATAATATTTGCCATCTGATGAGTGCTTTAGATGAGTAGGAATACAGTTTCATGTGTCCCTTTTTTTCTCTTTTCAAATGTTTTCTTTTTTCTGCTTTTCGCTTCCATCTCATTGAACTTGACTTTTTGACATGTGTGCCCCACCCTTCCCCCTCCTTGTTGCATTTTTTATACATGTGTAAAAAAACAGTGTGTCTTGAACGTTTGCCTGGGTGGTCTCGCTTGTACTACGAGAACCCTTCGACTCTCCAGGGATTTTCATTTGAGAGGGTAGCGGTTCACTGCCACAGCTAGCCTGCAGCTCATAGCCCTGCATGCTTCATTTTAGTTGTTTCAGTTTGATGTTTTTTTAACCCTTTGTTAAGCATAATTGAGCCTTTTGACTGTTATACTCCCATTTTTTATTTTTTATTTTTTTAGAAATGGCACCTTAAACAGACCAAACCTTTTAACACAGTAAGTCAATTAACATATTAATCCCACATATTATTTGTCAAGTCAAAATAAACTAGGTTGAAACTACGTAATTTTGTTTTCAATAGTTCTTCAGTCCACCCCGGTGAAATTTAACAGGCTTTCAAATCAGCTCACTTTTTTTTTCTCGTTTAAATTTCCCTGGTCATTATCACAGTTTATAGCTTGACAGTTGATTGAAGTGAAATTTGATAACAATGCTGGTTTTTCTGTTTGGCTGCAGTGTGGCATGCTATTCTGCAACTCTCCAGCAGGGAGCACTCTTGACACATGTACTCGAGGGCTTCCTCTTTCTCACAAACCAGAAGCGTCAGAGATTTTTATTATAAATGAGTATCAGCTGAAATTAAATTATGGTATCATAGAATAACAGTTTTACAATTAATCTGAAACATGGTGACTTTTAAAGTCTTAATTTGATTTGACATATTATATTTAAGGACTGTGCTTTCTTTGACTCATAATATAGGTCTATATATTTATTTGACAGTGTTGCTGAGTTGCTGTGGATATGTGTGTCTATTTTAGTACAATCCAGAAGTATTCAACCCCAAGCATCAACCTTTAGCAGGCCTATAAAAACATCAGTCCTTCCGTCCCTCATTAAAACAAAATGAAACACCATCGTCATCCAAGTGGCAAACGCAGACCTCCAATCACCATCTGAGCCACACACACTCACAAACACACATACACACAGCCCTATATCTGAGTGACACAAATCCCAGCTCAGATGACGCGTTGAAAAGTGAGTAGATGCCACAGCGGTGATTTTATGTAAGACTGTTGGTCTGTCTCTCTCTCTCTCTGACTGGGTTTTTGACAGTTTGGAAAGTTTGAAGTCATGGGTTTTAATCAGGGTCTTGCGGCTGGGCTCAGAGCATGGCGTGGCATGATGGCTCAGTTTAAAGATGTGGGTCTGGGTCGGGGCCATGCTTGGGTGGCACTGCTAGAAAGAGAAGGGGGTGAGACAGAGAGAGAATGGGTGGGGGGAGCTGAAAAAGAGAAGGAGATGGGGAGAGAATCTACTCAGACTGCACCCACAGCACACAGCAGAGTTTGCCACAGACCCCCAAAGACCTGAATGGGCTGAATTAATGAAAGCTGATTATGTGATGGCATGCATGTGTGGATATGGTGTAGACTCGGGTGTACATAGACTTGAAAACACACACAAACATACACACACACACATCAGTGTGTGTGTGTGTGTGTGTACGTTTGTGTGATCAGTGTGAGGAAGTGTGGTGAAGAGATGAATTAATCTAAATCATCCTGCGGTTTTTACCCTCACCAGTTTTACACCAGGTCTTGCTGCTAATGTGTGTGTATGTGCCGAATACTTTTACCCCTACTGTGGTAATCATGACTTGATGAACCATGGTGAATATAAAGCATTATTTTCTATTAAAAACAAATGGAAAGGCAAAAAAAACTTAAAGAAATTAACAAATTAAAGTAAAAGGCTTTAGAGGATTATGAGTTGTCACTTTGTCTTTTACCAAGTAAAATCCTGGGCCTCTCTATGCGGAAAAAAGTTGTTAAGTATTTAACAAGCAAATACTTAACATTTGACTGACTTTGTATGTGTCTTAAGTGGTGTTATGTCTCTGGAGTACAATTTACTTGCAATAAGTTGCAACTGTGCACTCAGTTTATGCCATTTTGTTACACTTTTCTCTACAGTCTGTTCTGTCTGTCTTGACCATCGACAGATCAATGAGATTCTTGTCCTCTCAACTCTCAGAAAACGATCTGTTCGACTTTACTCCGCGGCTGGCTCTAACCCATCAATTTGCTGTCCAACCAGACTGAAAGAGGTCCCTAAAATGTTGGCAGTGTTTCTCCGTGTTCAGAAAAAGAGTTTTGTGTGAGTCCAGCTGTTTATTAACAAAACGTAGTGACCTGTCTTAGGTTGCCTGGACAGTTAACTGGTCTAAAGCATTGAAAATCTCTAATTTAATCTCTGGGTATATACTCAAAATAAGTCAGGATGAAAAATGGTGTGATAAAGAAGAGCCAAAGTACTGTATTCCCGATGTTACTGTTTGCTGTATTCATTTAGTGTCGATTTTATACAGTTTTCTAGATTTCTACAAAATCATTCTATCGATTAGTATCTTTTAAAAAATGTTCATGTTAAAAATAGTTGCCCGTGTGGCAAGAGAAACTGCCCGTAGGCTTGTCATATCACATTTGATTTAGAATTGCGTCATTTTACTTTGACCTACAGTATATTATTATTTCAGTCGTATAAAATCATTGTGGTTAGATAAATCCTTTGGATAACAAGGATTATATTACTAGAGGTGGGACAAATTAAAGTGAGAAAATTCCCCTGATGCCTCAGGTCATTTGTAATATATGCAGAGGTGAAGTGGATGTAGTGTGAGCGTGTGCGTGTTGTGTCTGTCTCTAACAATAAGAGCTGTTCTCAGTGGAGTTAATGCGTTTGTGTGTGTGTGTGTGTGTGTGTGTGTGTGTGTGTGTGTGTGTGTGTGTGTGTGTGTGTGTGTGTGTGTGTGTGTGTGTGTGTCGTGCCAGGGCCACATTAGAGGAGCCTTTCAAGTCATGTCAGCCTCCTCCTACTCCTCTGCATAGTGCTTGTGTTGTGGTCTTCTCAACAGCCAACCTCCCAGAACCCCTGCGAACTGTGCGTGTGTGTGTGTGTGTGTGTGTGTGTGTGTAATGTTGTAGGGTTATTCCCAGTGTGTGGGATCCCCCAAAAGCCTGCTGCATTTCTCTTTTGTGTCCCTCTTCCTGTTTCCACCGCCTCTTCATCATATCAGTATCTCTCTTTCTTTGTGATTAATACAATAGAGATCTATAAAAAAATTATGAGTTCTGTCAACTTTGATTATGCGTGACTCAGTTTAGCAGTCACCTCCATACTGCTATAATAAGTCTGCGCCTCTGCCCCCACAATGTAGTCAATGACAAACTTGAGGCCTGGTCTCATCCTCCCCTCCACACACACACACACACACACACACACACACGCGCAGCTCTTTGATAACTACGCCAACCGCTCCAAGCATGCGCTTAGACATTTCAGCACACTAGCACTTACTGTGGATTGAGTTCAGAATATAAGGTCAGCGAAGGCTTTGATCCTTACCAAACAGAAAACATGCTAACACATTATTGCCGTGACACACCATGCCATTGTGCTTTATGTACTAGCCGAAGGGGAGCAGAAGACAGCGTGTATCTTTTATATGCTGTCAGTAAATTTAAAACTCTCTACATGCTCAATAGTAGCTGCATACTGTGAAATAATACAAGATGTTTAAGTTAATTAAATTCTCAGCGGTGCATCAGCCTTCATTAAGATTGTTTTCTTTATTCCACAAACAGATCAGCCCATTACTCTCACTTGAACTATTTCACTCTTCTGTTGGTTCATAAAAGCATAAACGATGCTTATACTGGCAAACAAAAGCGTCATGCACAGAAAACTTAATATTAAAGTGTTTATTAGCTTCAATACAGTAGCTAGTTGCATTTTATTTACTAGCTAACTTCTTGTCTGTCTGACAGGGTTAAGAGTGACCTATCTTTGGACAAGCTCTGTATAAGGGCAGGAAAACAAGCACAATGTCAGAATATCACAAACACTTATACTATTACTTATGTTTCCACTGTTTTTATAATTGTGTAATTGTAGTAATTTGTACACAAAAATGAGAGATTCACTGGCTCCAGCTTCTGTAATGTAAATATATTTAGTCTTCTATGATAGTAAGGCAGGTATTTTGGCTGTTGGCCTGTTGGTTGGACTAAAAAAGCTATTTGAAGATGTCAACATGGATCCTGGGAAATTGTGATTGGCATTTTTTTTCACTTTTTTTATTTTGCCGATTTATTCTGCAGATGAATCAATATTACATGCTTGTGTGTGCATATGCATTTACAAACACATTCACACATTTGTGTGTGTGTGTGTGTGTGTGTGTGTGTGTGTGTGTACTTGTGTTTTTATCGCCACACTGTAAATCTGTGTCTACATACCTGCTGGGTTGTTCTGAATTGACTGGGCCAGCATGAGTAAGCAGCCAGGAGAAGATTGAGGCAGCCAGATGTGACGGCCCCAGGCTACCGAGGATATCATTACCCCGGGTGTGTAGCGGGCCAAAACGGGAGCCCCCAAATGGATTTTCATCAAGGTGGACCCCCATCTGTGGCGAGGGGGAGGATACCAGTTAACCTGTTGTCCTGCAGCGAGGAGCGGTATTAAGCGGCAGGTGGAAAGAGAAAGCATCCCATGACTGAAAAGAGGTGGAAACGAGAAAGACGCACTCAAACTGTGGAAGATTGTCTCTTTTGATTTCCCCTCCCTGCTTCTTTTGCAACTCGACAGGAAAGCCTGTTGTGGCTCCGTGTGTTTTTGCATGTACATTTTACATACAGTGTTATATTATTATTTCCAACCCATGAGTCCTACTTTCCATTATTATTTACTGCAATATAGTTTTTGCTTTAGTTACACACACAGAAATGTACTTCAGAAAATTTCCATTCAAAGGAAATAGCCAGGATATTTTTAGTGCGGGCCTCTGACAGAACAACTTGATGCATGGCCGCTGGAAACGGCATCAGCAGTATCTTAATACAGGAATTGGACCGTCTCCCCTCAGTGAGGTAACCCATAGGCAATGAATCATGCTGCCTTGCTCCAGAGTCCTGTGGTCCCTGGGGTTGACAGTTTGACCGCTCCTCAATGTGGTCTCTCTCCTCTACACACGCTCCTCCCATCCCCATCACCACACATTCCAACCACTGGACTGGTCACGTAAGGTCACGAATATAGAATAGAATAGAAGTTTGTAATGTATCTACCCAATGCTAGTTAGCAGCACCCCGATTGCTGTTTCTCTTTCACATCCTGGAGCCTTTGCAGAGTAATGTCAACAGTTTGTGGAGTAAAACAGTGATGACAAACAGACTGATGACAAAAAACAACATTCGAGAGAAATAAAGCTTTACAAACTGAAGCATGGAGGAAGTGACAAAAGGCCCTGAAAAAAGGGTATTCCTGAGCGTCTCTGTTTGCTTGTCTGTTTTGGCAGCTCCGACATGGAGCTAGTCTGGCAGTCTGCCTGTCTGGTCCTCTATGGTCTCTCCTCCATACTGGTGGGTCACTGGTGTTTGGATCACTACAGCTGGCTGGTAACCACCAACTTGGACTGAGCCTCACCGCTATGTGTTTGATTTAGCTTAGTCATTTATTATATACACATACACAGTATGAAAATGAAAAGTCTTATATCAAAAACTTTAACTTGGTAGTAAAAAAGAAAACACAAAGACAGGATGAAAGAAGCCTAAAATAATGAATAAAAAAATGCCAGAAATTAGTGCAATGATAATAGAAAGAAATGTGCTCCACCAATTATACTCGTATTTGTACCTTTTAAGAGAGCAGCACTGAGTTCATCAAAAGCTCAGGCAAGCCCAAGTGATGTTAGGACAGTTCATCCGGTGCAAGAGCAGCCCTTGAGCAAGTGGTTTTGACAGTGCCCTGGGCCATACTCCAGCTGAGTTAAACACACCCCAACGTGTGTGTGTGTTTGTGTGTCTGTTTCTGTGTGTGAGAGAGACATGACACGTCTGAGGGTGTGATGTAGTCACTTCCTCCCACTGGACTGAGCGGTTGTTGTCAGCTTGACCCTGCGCCAGTTAACCCCTCGCCACCCCTGGCACTGCAGGCAAGGGCCCCGGGTGTGTGTGTTTGAGAGAGAGAGAGAAAGACAGATTGTATGTGTGTAGCATGTATGCTGGCAGATCACAGGTGTCTGGTCACAGTGTCAGGGTGTTAAGAGGTCTTCTGAGAGAGGCCCCCCGACTCAGCATCTGTTTCGGAGGGAGGGAGCAGCAGAAAAGAGGAGGAGAGGTTGGCAAGGGTTACCAACACATACCCTGAGGGGTGTGGGGGCTTGTTGGGGGGGGGGCAGTAGCTGACAAGCAGGTGCCTATGTTAACAGTAACCCTTCATACTTGAACCCCACCTCCTCCCAAACACACACACACACACACACACACACACACACACACACACACACACACACACACACGGCACAGCACACACTTATAACAAATTCTGGAGAGGCAAGCGTAATTGCAGAGCCTGATTGGAGGGAATCCCCTTTTACACACAAACACATCATTGGATCTTTTTCCTTGGGGTCAAAGGTGAGAGGAAAAAGAGGAGAGCGCACCAACTCTGACATTTCCTGCTGTCTGTGTGTGATTTGTGTGCACAATGTCCACAAATGTCCACAGATCATGTGATCACATGCTACAGCTACAACAGGGATATAGGCATGGGCTTCTTGTTTCGTGTAGTTTTTATTTCCCAAGACAATGTATACTTAATATTCTGGACAAATGCAACTGTACTAGAAACTCTGCAGCATTTATGCTTTGCATTTATGAATTCTAAAAAGAAATATGAGTGTCTGTGTTTGTAAATGAAACCCATTTGGACCAAATGTTAGTTAGTCAGGTGTACCAGTGCATGTCTGGGAATGATTATTTTGCTAAGAAGAGGGGAAGGCAGTACACAGCGGGAGGTCGAGGAAAATTGGAACAGCTGTTGATTAACATGAGTGCTCTCTCTCTCTTTCTTTCAGTAGAGGAGGAAGAGGAAGATGAGGAGATGATGGAGGCAAAGCCAGGCACCGAGTTGGAGCAGCAGGATGAAGATGACAACAGGGAAAACAAAGAAGGTACAAAGCATGGATGGACTGAGTAAAAATGGTTAACCACCTCATTAATTGAGTGTTCTTAAAGTGCCCATATTATGAAAAAAATCACTTTTTCTGGGATTTAGGGTGTTATTTTGTGTCTCTGGTGCTTCCACACGCATACAAACTTGGGGGAAAAAAAACATCCATGCTGTTTTGAGTGAGATACGGGTTTCTGAATGTAACCTGCCTTCAGTCTTCGGGTGAGCTGTTCAAAATCGGCAGGGCTTTTAACGTCACTAGCCGAAACGAGGTGGCTAACGGTTATCCGCCTCGTTCTGAATGGCAAAACACTGCTACAACACACACTAGTTCACCATAATCTACAAAATAACTACTTATATGTCCCTGTTCTGCAGGTATTCCACGCACAGTTGGAAGTGCGCCCTCATTTAGAAGAAGTCTCCAGGCTAATCCTGCCTTATACTACTGAAGTTGTAGAAACAAACAGCTAGATGATGTGATCCTTACCTAGCTACTGCGCATGTGCGCCTCCCAACAAAGATGGGATAGAAGTGCGATGCCTCACTCTGTAGCTAAAACAGAGACCTGAGCACACAGGGTGAAAAGAGGATCTGCAGCAATGTGCAGTACAACAAAAAGATGGTGTTTTTTGAAAATTAAACCGTGTAAACCTATTCTGGTACAACCTCAAAATACAATTATGAACCTGAAAATGAGCATAATATGGCCACTTTAAATTCAGTAAATTTCCTCATGCATAAATTAACTTTATGTAGCAGTTGTACCCCCAATTACTGCAAACATAAAACTTCCAAATCTTTATCCTCCACTCTACTCCTTCCCTCGATTTTTCACGTTGGTCAAACTGTCCCGAAACTCTGTCACTTGTGTGTGACACCCTCTGCCAGTTAGTGGGTGTATCAGATGGAAGGATGGGGGTAGGTTACGGTAGGGGTTAAGGCGGGTACATCATATCAGCTCCATGGCATGTGGGGGTCAGCACTGACCCCGACCACACTTCAAAGTGGAGAGGAATGGAGAAGTGCGTGTGTGCAATCGTATGTGGATGGTTCATGTAGTGAAATATGTAATATCTTTGGGTGGGTAAAAATACAACACGTAATGGACACACAGATGGATACACATCTTAATATACATGCATAAACACAATCCTGACTGTACTGAATGCGACTCAAACACACACATAAACAGATGTATGCACACACACGCACACACACACACACACACACACACACACACACACACACACTCTCATAAACCCATAGTCATCCGTCTCCTCTCCATCCTGGCCTATTAGAAGGTCTGGCCTTTGATCTCTGCCACTCGATTCACTGGGTTTTTTCTGACAACTCGTAAGAAATACAAAGGGATGTGGGGGATCAAAGTCAAGAGGCAGGGTAAAGGTCGATATATATTATATGACTATATGTGTGTCTAGAATCGCATGTGTGCTTGGGGACAGTGACTTCAAAAACTGGACGCCGTGCTGTGCAGCCATTACGTTCAAAGGGAGGCGGGACGCTCAGAGGGCTTTGTTATTCTCTTGTTTATGAAGTTCTTACTGTAGGGTTTTATTAGAAAAGATGCATTAGGACCTGTTTGTAGTTTATTATGTCCTGAATGTGATTCTGGTTTTGATAGGGATAAAGTGAATGTTAATAAGACATTGGAAACACATGATGTACTTTGTTTTACAGAATTAGACATGACAGTACTGCACACAGTACAGTAAGATACAGCAAGGCATTTGCACTGTTGTCAGTGATTAAAAGTAGAATGTCACAATGTCAGTTGAATAGAATAAATATAAATTATAAAACAATAAAATAAAACATTTCTCATTTTAAGGCTCTTGAACAGTAATTGTGTTGTTTTGACAGCTATTTCAAAATAAAAACATACCTTTATTTTGCAGGTACCATCAAATACTATTTACTTATTTTTTTACTTGTTTTTAAATGGCATATTTGTTTGTTAATATGGATAGAAAAAATAGAGAGAGATTTCGTAGCAAAAAAAGTTACGAATAGTATACTGGACAGGAAGCTGGTGCATCCCAAGAGAATCTATGCAGGCACAGAGAGAACGTGCCACCAGCTGAACCCAGAACCCTTTTACTGTTAGGCGACAGTGCTCACCACTGCACCACCGTGCCACATTTTAATAACTATAATAAATGTAATATCTTTGAGATTTGGACCATTGTTCGGACAAAAGAAGACATTTTAAAATGCCACTTTGGGCTTTAGAAAGTTGGTGTGCACTGTGCACAATGCATGCACACAAATCTTTCTCACATGCTTGTGTCTCTATGTTTGTGTTCCTTCCACCAGGCTCATTTCCAGTTCTGCGGGAGCTGACAGAGGAGGAGAGGCAGCAGATCCTGCACTCTTCTGAGTTTCAGAGTTTCTTCGATTGCAGCATCCGGGTGATGGAGAGAGCTCTGGCTGAAGACAGCAACATCTTCTTTGACTACGGCGGCCGGGAGCTGGAGGACAAAGAGGGGTGAGCAGGGAGGAGGCGAGAGGGGACAGGGAGGAAAGAGTCTGTGTTTGGATGCAAGAGCACATGTGAGTGTTTACTTGCATGCCTCAAACTATGAAATGTGCAAAGACTGACTCATGCCCACTGTGTCACTCTAGGGGCCTTGAATCTCCTTTGTTCTTTCAAATACATGTCTTACTGCTGATGTCACGCTCTCAGGGGGTTAAAACTCCTGTGAACTGACAACGATTATGTCTTAAAGATCATCCATCTGATGAGTTGCCTCCAAATGGAGGTTATCAAAGTATTGGTTGAAGTTATAAGAGTGCAAAGCAGTTTTGGTATACTGCTGTGCTATTATAGAAGAATGCAACTCAACTTTGACCGCTGCAGCCACAGAGAAGCATCAAGCCTGTGGTCAAATAGAGATTATGTTTAAAATAAGCCATGGCCAAGTGCTTCACATCAGTCCTCTTCTTTTTTTCCATGGACATTCTATTTTTAAAATTGTAACAACATGACCGCCATTTCACTACATTGTTTTGTTACTATTCATTCTCGCATAGCATTGCAGACAACGTGGATTATTCACACTTATTAATGTACAGAATATGTTGTAATTAGCACTCAAATAGGAGTCTATTTACAACTAAAGGTCTGGTAACATTTCCCTGACAGAGTTGTCATGAACGAATAGATATGTGTGGTGATACAACTTTCTGAAATGACGCAACAATTTTGCACAAGATCTAGTTTGACCACAGGCAACATGTTGGCTGAAATGACTGACTCACTAGGGTAAACAGCCAGTCAGACTGCTCTCTCACCAAATTCTTCCAATGTTAATTCAATGCGCTGAGTCAGCTGATGGCCGCTGTTAAGGGCTGACTAGAACCAACACATCTTAAAAGCTTTGGGCAACATGCATGGCCATCTGTGTCCTGAATGTCAGGACCTTTAGAGGCCTTTTGTGTACATAAGATGACAATTTTTATTTTAATCACTGAGCTTCATTAACAAATATTGTATGCTTGTCTAAGTTGTTAGACACAAAGACATCACCTGTTTTAAACTTTTGTTACCAAGGTGACTACTTTTGACTTAACCTCACTATAGTTATGTATCTTCTTTTCAGGTTATCTCACATTATCTCTCTACTGTCTTCCTTTTTTCAGAGACTTGGGCAGTGGCTCCTGTCTGTCCTTCAGCCGACTCTTCTACGATGAACACTGGTCGAAACATCGCGTAATCACCTGCCTTGACTGGTCGCTTCAGGTGAGGCCTGCAGCCTTGTGTATATCCCTTTGAATTCAAATGATGCATTAAAAACATTTCCTTCTATTTTCCAGAACAATGCTTTCTCAAGTCTTGGCACCAATTATGCAGGCGTTAATGCTGCGTTCCAGGCAACCCGTAACCCGTGTTTTCACAACCTTCTGAAAGTGCCCTGGAACGGCAGTCAAACCCGTAACTTACTACTCTTGAACTCGTCGTAACAGATCGTTGTACTCCCAGTTACAGTTTTTGACGTCACACACACATAAACAACAATGGCAACCCCTGTTGATGCTGTAAAGACGCCAGCGATTAAAGGTGAGAAATAGACATAAATAGGCAACGTAAAGTAATTCCGCACATTGTAATCAAAACAATACACATACGTTTGTGTACTACTACAGGTTATGTTTATTAAATGAAGCCCAAAATATGTCGCCGACTAGAACGCTAGTATCAGCTAGTGCTATCAAACGTCAACGTTAGGTAGCCGCTAGCTAACGCTAGCTAGAAGGGTTTGTCGTGACTTTGCCTGGAACGCTACCAAGTTGTGAGTCGTGACTTGAAGTCGTAACTTACGGGCTAAAAAGTGTGTCTGGAACGCAGCATAACATTCACTGTTGATTCCCCCCCTCTCTCTCTCTGTCAGTATCCTGAGTTGCTGGTTGCCTCATATAACAATAATGAAGATGCTCCTCATGAACCGGATGGTGTTGCCCTAGTATGGAACATCAAATTTAAGAAGGCTACACCAGAGTACATTTTTCACTGTCAGGTACTTAAACTTATCAAACCTCACACATATTTCCATAACTATAACTATTATATATGATGGCAGGATATGACGTTCGTTTTGCTCTTTGTGTATGTTTCCTCTGTTCTGTGGGTAGTTTGTTGCCAGCATGAACCTACAAACAACTGCCACAGAGATACATGCTAAAAAAACAACAAAACATCTTCCATCGTCCTCTCATCTTCTTGAGCACTATTCTTCTTTTTTATTTTTCATACCTTATCTGACAACCCAACAGTCGGTCCATCCGGTAATCTACAGCTTGTTCCTCTTTTCTACCCTAAAATGACAGCCCCTTTGTGATTGAAAAGTAAAGAGCGGAGGAAAGGGAAATGAAAGGCAGCTCCACATGCATTCATTTGGCCCTCCAGATTGGATTATAGCTGAACGCTGCCACTGGAGGCCAGTTTTAATAGACGAAACATAGGTTTTGGGAAAGAAAGAAACCCACTGATGGGTGAGATGCTCATAGCAAGTGACACTGAGAAAAGGGATAGAAGGATTGGGTGTGAGGGCTTCACGGCTCCCACGAGACAAGCGAGGCCGTATAGAGAGGTCTTGGTAGTAAAATGATGTGGCCTACCACTTCCTAATCCAACGCTGCCACATGTGTGTTAGCCCACCCACATTGATGATGCGTCTAATGTCAGCAGTGCTGCGTTTCCCAATTATTAAGTCTTCCTTGTCGTCACTGCAAATGTGGAAATACACCTGTAATAGTATTAGTAGGTCACCTCACTGCTCGGTAAATAATGTTAGAAATGCACACACATTCTCTCAGGTTTAAGCTTCATCCAAACAGGAGAAATTGATTTTCTCTCCTTTTTTCACACACATACAGAACCACATATTCCTGCAGACCGCACGCTGCATGCACATATTTCGATATGAAGCTTGCCATAGAAGTCTAGCTCCGTAATGGATTTTTAAAGCACTCCGTTCTTTTACTGCACCATAATTTATGCCGCTGCTGAAATCCATGTGGTCTTACGGATAGATTACAGCGATGCATCTTGTAGCTGTAAGATTCAGTAGTTTTTCCATGTGGTTTTCTGATGGAATATGTACAGTACATCTGACTTTATTAACAATGTGGTTTCTGAGCATGCTGATCTGTGAACCATCAACGTTGAATAATAGACGTTTGGGAACATGGGTATTTGTGTAAGCAGCTGATAAAGTGCTCAGTTTATCAAAAGGGGGCAATCAGCTGCAAATGTGTACAACAGAGGTGAGCTGTGCTGAAGTTTAAGTGGAGATGGGATCACTGGAATACAATGCCATCTGTTTGCATTAAAAACAGAGAAATAGTTATCTGTGACATAACAAATCATCAACATTAGTTTGCTTTTGATTCTCCAACTCATACAATCCACTTCTACAAACCTAGTCGACTTGTCCACATGCTGAGATTTGTTTTAAGTGAGTGTTTACTGGAAAGATGTGCATTAGATGAAGTGATATCAGATGGAGAAAAGACTGAGAGAGAACAGAAACTCCACTGCCGCACTTTCCTACCACCCCCATGTTAGTCAGTGAGTTAGTGTGGCCTGGGGCTGTGCAATGGTCTTTTCATGGGGGGAGAAAAAAAAGTGAATGAAAGAAAAAACCGAGAAAGAAAGAGATAGTGGGTAGCGAATGAGCAGGGACTTAGAAATGGAGTGCTCATATAAACAGTAGAGGATAAACGAAGATAGAATAAAATAGATTGGAAAGAAAAAGAAAGAAGAGGTTGCAAGTCATTTGGAATCAGCCATGACTTCCCCTGTCACTGTTGGATTTGGGTGAAAGGAGCACAGGAGCGGTTAGACGAGAGGAAAGAGGAGTAGAGAAATTTTTTCTTGCTCTTTCTTTCTGCGGGGCCTTTTTTGCAATGCAAACAGAGTCGCGACTCCCTAGTTAGCCGTGGATCAGATGGCTCTTAATGTGTGAGCATGTTCTGCCGTTTAACCCCCCAAAACCACAGGACTGGGTGCCTCATTCCTCTCTTTCTCTACTTTCTTCTATTTTTCTTTTCACCTTCCACCCTCCACATCCTTAGCTAAAAGAACAGAGCACCAAGCTGTTCACATGTTTCCTCCTTGCATCTGACACAGCTTTGATCTGGTGGATGGATAGGTAGATGGCTGAATACTATCTGTGTGTATGCACATGTTTATGTGAGTATCGTGCACACGTGTAAAGGCTGTGGCGTGTCTGTGTGGACGATACAAAAGAATGACAGTGCTGGGTCGGTATTGGAGGGTTGGGGTTTGTGGTTGAGGTCTGGTTCAGCAGGGGCTTTATTGTATAAGGCTATGGCTTATGGAAGGCTTCATGTTTCAGATGGGGTTTTGGTGAGGTCAAGCTTCTATATTTCTGGCTGTGCGCAGTTTGGTGAATGGGCTTAGCAATGCAAAAACTGTCCTTTTTTACAACATACAACCTCTTATTCAGGGTTTAAATGCTTTTGCTGAAACAAGGGAACATTTTCTTGTTCAGGTTAGATACTCTGTTGTTTCCACTGCAGTTTTATTAGTTTCTGGACTTTTTGGAGCTGTATTTTAATACAGATTATTGACTGTTACACAGACCTTGTTTATTTGCACTGGACACTACACAAGCATTTGTTAATTAGCTGGGTTTTTTTCTTTGAGGTAGCATTGTTGGGATTTATGTCCTTGACTTGCTGGTGTGCAAAGTAAAACATTTAAAAGCTGGTATTGGTTTGATTTTGGGAGGAGTCTCTGTGTGTCTGACTTTAGGCAAGTGCACTAGCATTTTTTGCAATATGCAGCAGTTTTGTAATATTGCATCTTTACCTTACCTTCTTTATTACAGACATTCACATGAATACTGTGGCTTTCTCGCTTGTTATCATGGTTGCATGGTCAGTTGCCTGTAATGTGGATTTTGTTTTGGTCTTTTGGCATGAAAACTAAAATATGAAAACCATTAAAAGCTATTTAAAGTCAGATTTCAAAATAATTGAACTGCAGATTTATCAATTCCATTTGGCATTTATAGTGAAAAATGGTATTTAGCTTCACTGGAGACATCAAAATATCTGCTCAAAACAGTTTTCATATATAGATTCAGTTTTACACATCTTTATACTAAAACTTCTTTTATTATACAATACAATGTTTATACAAATTAAATGTATCATTGTTCTCTAACTCTGCTTGATTTTGTGTGAATAAACTAAATCTGAAATTAAACAATATCTCAGTATACTAAGGAGCCTTGAACAATCCCCTTAAGGACCCCTGGCAGTTTCATGACCCCACTTTAGGAGCCATTGATCTGTGATATAGTGGAGGAAGTGTGCAGTCCATCAGTGTGTGGGTTGGGTTTGTTTTTTAGGAAAGGGGCTGCCGCTGCTGTGGATTCTGGTACCAGTTGAGCATGCCTCCCCTCATCACATCCCTCTCAGCAGTTGGACCCATCATCGCCCCATCCCAGTTGGGTCCAATCTTGTAACTTCACACCAGCCTCTCAAGTGGGCAAAGTCACACCACATTAAAGGGCCCATTTGACTTAAAACCTCTACTGAACCCCTCAAACCACACGCCTCCCTGTAACAACCCCCGCCGCTACTGTCATATCCCATTGCACTCAGTCATATTTTTATTAATATCTTGCTGCCTTGTGTCAGTCCCGAGCCCTTTGACACTTCCAGAAAGGTTGAGTAAGAGAAGCAGAGCAGGAGGAGGAGAGTAGGCGAATGTAGAGAGTTAGAGAAGGCCTGTGAATAATGCTATTGCACTGTTGTCTTTGGAGGATGCAGCTGCATTGTGTTTAGAAAGCTTAGCAGATAAGTCCTGTAAGTGCTTGCTGAGCACATGGGTTAAGACTGTGTGGCTGTATTTAATTTGTGGCACACTATAAGGATGTAGCTTCTACTGGCTGTTGATGTTGATTGATGAATGTTGTGGTAAATTATATTATTTTGTACATCTTTAGCTGTGCTGATCAGAGGTTGTTTTATATGAAAAATAAATAGAAGCAGCCAATCTTTCCAATGTCTGTTGAGCATTATGCAAGAAGTCTGGGTATTGAATCCAATACTTGGACTTTAAGTACCAAGCTTGAGAATCAAAATTTGACATTTAAGTCGTGGTCAAATTCTTTTCTGACCTGAATCAGGGAACTTTTTCGTTTTATTTAGGTACTGTTCTTTATTTAATAGTCATGCATCAGCAGTTTGGTTTAGAGTTTGAGTTAAAGAAAGAGTTCAATGTTTTAGGAATTATGTAAATATCGCAATATTCTAGGTATAAATTTGTTTGGAAAAATGAGCTCTAAGAGGCAGAGAAAGGCTTGTTTGTGTTCCCATAGCCTCCTCCTCATGCTTTCGCTCCGTCAAACCCTCATTCTTTGCCTGGTGAAATTGAGACTCTGCTTGGTATTTCTCTCTCCTTGCCAGAAACCACAGAGTGACAAAATCCGTGGGGTGTCATAAACGAGTGAAGCCAGGGGGAGAAAGGGAGGAGAAAGGTGGTTGGGAGGAGGGGGGAGGTTGAGAAGTGGGGATGTAAGGAAAGACAGTCAGATCCATCTGGTCCTGATAAGGCAGAGTGGAAAACAGATGAGTGCGGTGAATGAGGGGGGATGGGATGCAGCGTGGATCTACTTGGGAGGATATACTGTCTGGCGTGCCCTATCAGCCCCCCCTTTCTTCTCACCATAGCAATCTTGCTCCATTTCTGCCTTCTCAAGCCCACTTAAGCAACAGTTTGTTGCCTGAGGAAAGAACGAAAGAAAGGAGGAAGCAACAAAGGAGGGAGTGTTCGTCTCTCTCTAGCTTTCTTTCTCTCTCTGTCATTCCTTCGAATCTCCCTAATCCCTTGCTGGGTGCCATCTTTCATCAGAGCCTACCATGTGTGTATTATCCTGTAGAGAACACTTCCCATCAATATAATAAGGGCTGCCAGAAGCACTTAGCCTTGTGAGCCTGTGTGAGATATGGTAGATGATACTTTGTGTGTGTGAGTTTCTCCCTCATGCGCACATACACACACACACACACACACACACACACACACACACAAACGCATAGCAGACCTTGCCCGAGGAAAGAAATGAAACCCACTGTTCTGACTACGAGAGTGTCTCACTGTAAAACTTCCACAATTCATCTCAGGCCCACTATACCGATATGACTCTCTATGCTGCTTTTTCTTCCGGGAGCTGTCACTCCCCACATCCTCTCCGTTTGGGCTGGCAGGAGATGACTTGGCAGGTGTCTGACCCATGCTGCATGTGAGATGAGAACCATCCACAGAGCCACTCTGCGTTTTGAAATGAAATGTCAGGCTCGGTATCAATTCAGCCCTGACATGGAGATGCAATCATAGCAGGAGTTTTGTCGACATGAGAGTTGTTGAGGTGTTATTTAGACAGGTGTGGTGCTCGTATGACTGATATGTCCTAACGTATCAATCTGAATTGAAGAGGAGCTGCAGGGGATGGGAGGAGTGTGGCTGCATTTGATTTAAAGGAAATGTTCAACATTTTGTGAAAACGTGCTTATTCAGGATTTGAAAGAAGATACCACTCTGAAGTGTGTACGCTTAGTATGGAGCTACAAGCCAGAAACTGGGCTAACTTAGCTTAGCACAAAGATTGTAAATGGGAAAACAGCTAGCATGTTTTTTTCTAAGGTAACAGCACCTCTAAAGCTCACTTATTGTGTGGATGCAGATTCAGCAGCATTCACAGTATTGTTATCCGATTCTTCCGTACGATTTTCGGTAGCCTAGTTATGCATACTTTTTTAGCTACAAAAACCATTCAAATATCAAAATGTTCAGCTTGCTAAGGACATTTGTGCTTATATTCAACTTTTCTCCGCCATTTATAGTTTTTTTAAATATTAAGCTTTTTTTCTTTTTACATTAAAAGTGGCTTCTTCCACTTCTAAATGCTACTGCTCCCACATACTTTCACCTACAGACGTCATTCAAACATTAAACTATTCACAAAACCTTCAGCTATTAGTGATCAGTGATTCAGCTTTTTGATATATTTTACAGTTTTTGTGTTATCACTGTTTAAGTTTAGTGCTTCTTTAGGCCTCCTTAAACAACCTCAACATTTCTGGACGAAAGCACAGAGTACCAGTTTTTCAAATCGCTGATATGCCCACATTTTTTTACTTTATCCACACAAATTATATATTAATATGTTCGCAAATGCTTTGTGGTGCTCACAGTGTTATCACTTTTTTGGACATACTTTATTTGGCGCAGTGTTAGCAATGCTGCATCCACACCAGTGGCAGTAGCTCATCCATAGGGTGTTAGGTTGGAAACATGAGGGTCGCCAGTTTAAAACCACAAATGTACTGAAGTTTGGAATTGCTGCAGTGTTACCAGCAGTTGCAACTTTCTCCCTCTGGCATCTCTCCGTTTGTGCATGTATAGGACCTGAGCACGTGTGTGGCGATTTCAGTCCTGTGTGTGTTTTGTTCCAACAACAGAGTGAAGAAATTGTAAATTCCCCCCTGGGGATCAATAAAAAGTATGAGTTATTATTATTACATTATTAGGTAGGCAGTACAGATTGTGACCCTTGGTCACACACTATACTATGACTTTATTATCACTTTTTTCTACATACTATACTATGACTTTTTATCACTTTTTTTGACATACTATACTATTACTTTTTTACGATACTAAACAATTACTTTTCGTGACTTTTATCAACATACTATATTAGGACTCTTTTTCGACATGCTATATTATGACTTTTTTATCACTTTTTTTGACATACTCTACTTTGACTTTTTTTGACATACTATACTATGACTTTTTTATCACTTTTTTTTGACATACTATACCATGACTTTTTTTGGACGTACTTTGAACTTGCGGGTTGCCAGTTCAAAACCCCAAATGTACTGAAGTTTGGAATTTAGGTTAGAGCTAGAATTACCAGCAGTTGCAACTCTCTCCCTCTGGCATCTCTCCGTTTGTGCATGTATAGGACCTGAGCACATGTGTGGATATTTCAGTCCTGTGTTTATTTTGTTCCAGCAACAAAGTGAAGAAATTGTAAATTCCCCCCTGGGGATCAATAAAAAGTATAAGTTATTATTATTAAATTATTAAGTAGGCAGTACAGATTGTGACCCTTGGTAAAACACTATACTATGACTTTTTTATCAGTTTTTTCGACATACTATACTATTACTTTTTTAAGATATTAAAACAATTACTTTTCATGACTTTTATCGACATACTATATTATGACTCTTTTTTGACATATTATACTATGACTTTTTTATCACTTTTTATTTACATGCTATACTATGACTTTTTAATCAGTTTTCTTTGACATACTATACTATGACTTTTTTCTATGACTTTTTTTGAAATACTCTACTTTGACTTTATCACTTTTATTTTTGGACGTACTTTATTTGGCGGCATTATGGCTCAGTGTTAGCAACGATGCAGCCACACCAGTGGCAGTAGCTCATCTGTAGGGTGTTGGGTTGGGAACTTCCGGGTCGCCAGTTGAAATCCCCATATGTACCGAAGTTTGGAGTTTAGGTAGCTGGAGAGTTACCAGCAGTTGCAACTCTTTCCCTCTTGCATCTCTCCATTTGTAGAATGTATAGAAACTGAGCACTTGTGTGGATATTTCAGGCCTGTGTGTGTTTTGTTCCAACAACAGAGTGAAGAAATTGTAAATTGATCAATAAAAAGTATGCGTTATTATTATTAAATTATTAAGTAGGCAGTACAGATTGTGACCTTTGGTCACACACTATACTATGACTTTTTTATCAGTTTTTTAATACTATTACTTTTTTACGATACTAAACTATTACTTTTCATGACTCTTTTTTGACATACTATACTATGACCTTTTTATCACTTTTTTTGGCATACTGTATTATGACCTTTTTTTCACTTTTTTTTGACATACTCTACTTTGACTTTGTTATCACCTTTTTCGACATACTATACTATGACTTTTTTTTGGACGTACTGTATTTTTATTTACACCAGTGGCAGTAGCTCATCCGTAGGGTGTTGGGTTGGGAAGGTGAAGGTCGCAGTACAAATCCCCAAATGTACCGAAGTTTGGAATTTAGGTTAGAGTTACCAGCACTTGCAACTTTCTCTCTCTGGCATCTCTCCGTTTGTGCATGTATAGGACCTGAGCACATGTGTGGATATTTCAGGCCTGTGTGTGTTTTGTTCCAACAACAGAGTGAAGAAATAGTAAATTACCCCCTGGGGATCAATAAAAAGTATAAGTTATTATTATTAAATTATTAAGTAGGCAGTACAGATTGTGACCCTTGGTCACACACTATACTATGACTTTTTCTTAATCACTTTTTTTGACATACTATACTATGACTTTTTTATCACTTTTTTTGACATACTATACTATGACTTTTCATCACTTTTTTGACATACTATATATACTATGACTTTTTTATGTCTTTTTTTCGACATGCTATTCTATTACTTTTTATCACTTTTTTTACATTCTATACCATGACGTTTTTTTCGATATACTAAACTATGACTTTTTTATCACAAATTTATCGACATACTATACTATGACTAGGGTTGGGTACCGACAGGGTGCCAATACGGCACCGGTGCCTTAATAACCGGTACCTACCGGACCGAATAGTAACGCAGATTTTGGTGCCTCATTTCGGTGCTACTGAAATGCCAGCACTGCCCTCTGATGCTCCGAAACGGACGTTAGAGGCAACAGAAGCATCACTGCATGTTCACTTGAAACTCGCCTCGCCATCCTTGTGGTGCATTCAAAGTTATTGTAAAATACCCTTTTTCCATCTAGTGGTTGTTTTTGTCGTTTACTAGCAATTTACTGGTGAAATAAGTTATTGTTATAAGTTATTGTTATTAAATTTTTAATAGATAATTTAATTTTGACCATATTGCCTTAGCAATAAACAAGCTGTTCTTAAATGTCGCCGACTGTCATTTTGTGCTCCTTTTTTCTTTTTTAAATATATACATATTTTTTTTCTTTTTGAAAGTATCGGTTCAGGCACCGTTTAGGTACCAGCACTGTTTTAAAAGTATCATTTTAGCACCAGTATTGGAAAAAACCCAAACGATACCCAATATATATGTCTTTTTAATAGCTTTTTTTGACATGCAATACCATGACTTTTTTAGTCACTTTTTTCGACATACTATACCATGATTTTTTAATAGCTTTTTTCGACATACTATACTATGACCTTTTTATCACTTTTTTCGACATGCTATACTATGATTTTTTTATCACTTTTTTCGACATACTATACCATAACCTTTTTTGATATACTAAACTATTATTTTTTTATCACTTTTTTCGACACACTATACTTGACTTTTTTCGATATACACTACTGTAAACTATGACCTTTTAGGCAGTTTAGGCCTTTATTTAATAGGACAGCTCAGACATGAAAGGGGAGAGAGAGGGGGAATGACATGCAGCAAAGGGCCGCACGTTGGAATTGAACCGGCGGCAAGGACTGAGCCTCTGCAAATAGGGCCTACATGGGACTTTTTCATGTCTTTGTTCGACATGCTATTCTATGACTTATCACTTTTTTTTTTACATTCTATACCATGACTTTTTTCGATATACTAAACTGACTTTTTTATCACAAATTTATCGACATACTATACTATGACTTCCTAAATGCTTTTTTTCAACATACTATATTATGACTTTTTTTACATAATATACAATTATTTTTTATCACTTTTTTCGACATACTATACTATGACCTTTTTATCACTTTTCTTTTACATACTATGCTATGACTATTTTTGAAATACTATACTATGACTTTTTTTATCACTTTTTTCGACATACTATACTATACAATTCCTTTTTTTATTTTTGAGATACTATACTATGACTTTTTATATTTACCTTACAGACATGAGAGTAATATGGATCTTCTCATTTAACTCTCAGTAAGAAAGTATTTCCCAAAATGATAAACTTTAAGTCAGTATATTAGCTTTACACGTGAAATATTTCATGCAGTCATGTTTAAACGCTAAAATACATTTCCTCAAATAGATCCAAAGGTTTTTGAGTCATTGATGGCTCATAAATTAATATAAAGTAAACAGAAAGACTACAGGAATCCAGCCGAAACATAACCAAGCACTCCATAATTCAGCTCTAAACTCAGTCATTAATTTGCTACATGACGTTCAAATTGAGAATCCGCTTTAGAGTGTCAACCAATTTCCCTTGAGCTTAAACCATAAACTTCCTTATAGCGCGGGACAAATTGATCTTATTTCAGAACCAAATGACATACAGTACATTTAAAAGGCATAGAACTCCAAAACATATGTGCCGATGTGACATTTGATTAGAAGCATTTAGGGAGAATTGCTCTTATGTCAAGTCCAAGTCGCTGCTGGCAGGCGCCTCAAAGTGTACTCGGAACAAAGCCGGGCTAATTTTCAGTAGCTCTTTCACTAAGCCTGAGAGTACATGAGGGGAATGATGGCATAACATGTGGTTTCTCAAAGAGTGGATTCAGAGTTTAGTCAGGATTTTTCCTCTTAAGATGGGGACACTGATAGGGCTTAGGAGTTAAACTAACATATGGAGGAAATAGAGGGGGCTCTTGATTTGATTTGGCTTCTCTTTGTCATTACTCATGTGGGGTAGAGATGTTTATTTAGCGTCATAACTGCTGCAAGAGAGCAGGGATGTTTCCTATTTGTGTTTGTATATGCTTGTAGATTTGTGTGTTTATTTTACATTTTTGATGGTGTTAATAGTAAAAAAAAAAAAAAAGGGGTCATATTGATTTTTACTGGAAAGATCAAAGAGGAAGGTTTCTGCAGTGAGTTTAAAGATAACGTTATTAATATATTTGAGGTAGTATACTGTCAAATTGGAACAATTTTAGAGTACAACATAGACTAAGATATTTAAAATTAAAATGATAAATGACACTTTTATAGCAGTCTTGTGGTTTCTATCTCTTTAGGCAGAAAGACTTGACTAGGGTGCTTCAACAGAGTAAGCAACGATGGAGGACAAAGTATTAAAGGAGTTAAAGAAATAGTTTTTTGGGAATTTCTTTCAGCCAGTTAGCTTAGCTTATGCTGCGTTCTAGTAACCTCGGAGGTGGGAACTGATAATGACTTCACACCCAAGTTGACCGTGTTCCAGCAACAAGTCGGAAAACCAGATAGAAGATAGACAGCTCTGTGTGTGTGACTGATTTAATGAGACACCAGTAAGACAGACGTGCTAATGAACAGTTTATTGTTTTTCGTACAGCTTTTGCTACTGTTGATGCTCGGAGCAGCCATGCTGGATTGTAATGTCAGGTTGATGAGGTTCTTGTCAGAAATCTGACTTCAGGGGGCCTTCCAGTTGAGATTTCCGACTTCCCAGTTCAACTGGATTGACCATAAGCATAAAGACTGGAAACGGGGAAACAACTAGCCTAGCTTTAGAGCTGTTGTTTTTATGCTTAGCTGTTGCCACTAGCCTTTTATTTAATGGACACTTGTGAGAGTGGTATCAAACTACTCACCTAACTCTCTGCAAGAAAGCCAAATTTCCCCAAATGTCAAACTATTCTTTTATAGCTATTTAGATATTGTTTGCTTCCTTCACTCTGCTTTCCTGTCTCTTCCAGAGACTAAAGATCGTTTAAAGTTCCCCTACTTTTTGAAGACTGATGAATGGTTGTCGTGGTGGAACCGTGTGTGTGTGTGTGTGTGTGTGTGTGTGTGTGTGTGTGTGTGTGTGTGTATGAACAGTATTTAGTGTTTGTGCACAGAGATGACAGAGGGCGGGACGTGGGTTCATTAGCCCACTGATAGAGTTTTATGGAGGGGGGGTAGACCTCAGACATCAGCCTGTCAGACAACCACAGAGTGTAAAGGTCATCCCAAAACTCTTTAAAGTGATCAAGTTAAAGGCAGACTCATCCATGTGTGTTTGAGTATGAGAGCTGTTGTCTTGACATTTGGCCTGAAGTACTTTTACTGTTAAAAACCTTCTTGCAATACCTTTTGAACTTTTCGTCCCCATACACATACAGTAGGTTAGTAAGTTAGGATTCTTTTCTTAAATTGTTCACATTCATTTAGAAAAAAGGTTACAACAATTGCAATTTAGCTTGTCTTGTTATATATGATTTGGACATTACCTTATGCAGTTATTGGTGCTTTTACTGCTTATATTACATGTAGAATAAATCTGGCAAAGCAACTTACTCAATTTGTAATGTGAATAATAATAGCTTATGTCCATCAAATCCTGTGTGCATGCTAATAAACCTAAATTCCCTTTAAGATAAGATCCCTTTTTATCTGACCGTGTAAATAAACTTTTCGGAGACTGCCTCCTTGCCGCCTGACGAGCGACTTTATTTTTACCACCAAAGTTCTGTTTATTTTGAGCCTCGACATCTGAAGCGACTCCCGAGCCATTCGGCTGGAAGAAACAAAAAAGGGAGAGAAAGAGTGTTCAGTGTCAGTTTCTTTCCCTCTGGTTTGTTTTCCAGTCTCCTCTCAAAACGAACTGGGGTTTGGAGTTGGCTGCTTCGCACATGGTGTGGTGGCCGGGCCAGAGAGAGAGAGAGAGAGAGAGCGGGCGAGAGCGAGGGAGAAAAATTGAAACAATAAATGAAAAATAAGACAAATGTTATGCTTTTCCTAAACATGAACTCCCATTGTTAGATTTCTTACCTATCTAGTACAGCTGGTACCCAACACTGCCGTGACCACATTGCATATTGGCACATTAGTGCCTTGTGTCTAACGATGTAAAAACTGATGTTTTAAAACTTAAACAGTCTCAGTTTGACTATTGACATCCTGTAGCCTCAGCAGTTTATTAATATACTGTAATGTTTGTTAACCAATATTCCATATAAATAGGTCAATGTCAGTGTGTTTTTAAAGGGGTCATTCCTATGAGTATATTCCATTAGTATGACTGTTAGTAGTGTTCATAAAGTTAATCAAGTATGAATTTGGAATTTCCTTTTATTTCTAAAATGGAAATTCATCGTAGTCTTACTGTCTATTAATCCACTAATTCAAAGTAGTAGTATCATCGCCAACTATGCAAACCATTTGAAACATTTGTAATGAATACTATACTGTCAATGTATTCACTTAAGTCTCGCAAACACTGCCTTGTCAATCCAATTTGGGAGGATTCTGATAATTAATGACAAGCTTTGCCTCCAAACACCGTCTCAGAGCTGTTGTTCCAACAACAAAATGTCTGACGTACTGTTTTCTGGAACACTAAAACTGTCAACGGCGGTTCTTCCAACAAAATCTACGACTGTATTGGGCAACAATGCTTTTGCGAAATTCACCCTGCACGGTTTTTATAGTTTCACTGTTTTTAATTATGATGCGTGTCTGTGAGCTTCTTGTTTAACGCTCTCTTGGCCCCGTTTTAACTGTGAATTATTGTTCCTCTCAACATGATTATGCTGCTTTACTAGATGGGTGGATGGAGAAATGAATTGGTCAATGCATAACAGCACTTAGCCTCCTGTAGCGATACGACGCGGCAACATTTTCTCATAACTCCACAGCACAGATGCTTCAGTGGCTCTGGGTCAGGGAAGGCTAGCTTGCACGCAGAAGCCCATATGGGACGAGCACTGAGGAGGAACCAAGACTCAATAAACACGGTATTGGGGAGGGAGGGAGTTCAAGGGTGCGCTTGTCATGATGGAGGCTACAGTGAGCGCTCCAGTGGCTGCTGGGGTTTTGATGCTGTAATGTGAAACGGCTGGGGGAAAGAGGACTACAATTCCGCTCTTTGTCTGGTCTCCGCCCCAGCGTCACCCCTCTCTCCTCTCCTCAGCGGACCCTCACCGTAGCCAAACTCATCATCTCCCTTGTCTATCCCCCGATATCTGCCACCCATCACGACGCCTTGATCACTCGTTCTCACTCATGCTCCGTCTAGCATTACCGTTTTCGCTTCATATCTTTCTTTGTTTTTGCTCTTTTCTCACTGTCTGCTGTTTTATCTACACTTTTCATCGGACCAAACCATTTCTTTTCTCACCATGTGCCTTGTCCTGTCAGTTCATGCCAGAAATGTTCCCATTACATATCCTCACACCAGAATAATACGCAGTGATTCTGCTATCTCATCCTCTCCCCTTCTCTTTCCTCAGTCTCCAGTAGTATCTGTGGGCTTTGCCAGGTTTCATCCGAACCTGGTGGTGGGGGGGACTTACTCGGGACAGATTGTCCTGTGGGACAACCGCAGTCACCGTCGGACCCCCGTCCAGAGGACTCCTCTGTCTGCTGCTGCACACACTGTAAGACACAGAGAACAAACTGTGAGCTGGTACCCTACTGTGACTCAAAAAAAAACAACCAAAAAACATTGGTTGAGTGAGGCGCAGCTGACACATTTACAAAAAGAAAAGGATCACATCTGTAACTTAGTTTTCAAGCTCTTCATTTTTTTTTTCAAGCTGTGTGTTTGTTTTATCGCTGAAATTATTTGATGAGCTGTTGATCGAGAGAAACTAATCACATTTGATCTTCAGTCAAACAATTAACTCATTTATCAAGCTAAAATGACAATTATATGATAGTTCCAGCTTCCTAAAAGGTTTTATATTTTATATTTTCGTAGTTTTATATGATTATAAGTTGATTATCTTTGCATTTTGTTGATTATGTTGATTTTGGACTGTTGGTTGAACAAAATATGATATTTTAAGGCGTCACCATGGGCTCTGGGAAATTATGATGAAGAAAATAATGATGATAGTGAATAAAGCAAAATAATTGTTAATTGCAGCCCTGGTGAAATACGTTCTGACCTAAAAGAAAACAAGCTCCCTGTTGTGTTTTAATTAGTTACATAAAACAATGAATTCAGTCAGAAGGAACATCTCAGAGGAGAGTTAAAGATTTTTTAATTTATCGTATAAACATTCTGATGTATAGAAATTAAATGATCACATTACTGCAGCATTACACTTTTTACAAGATAAATCTGCATCTTTGAGACTGATTATTTTCAGGAAACACACACACACACACACACACACACACACTCACACTCACACTCCTGACTGGAGCAGTCAAATTTTAGACAGAACTAGGACAGCTCAATTTCAATGCTCCAGTGAACTCACTGACCCTGACTCAACAAATTACCAACCAATATACACTGGCAATAACTTCAGACCCGGGGCTGTGCCCAGGAGGCATGCAGACACACACTAACTGCTACACGTCACCGTAGGTTTAAACTTCACCAATGACGTCGTCGCTCTCATCCTCTCCAGTGAGTCCCAGTCAGCTAGCATGTTGCTGATTGCTGAATGGATCCTTTGTGCTGCCCACAAATCAATTACTGGCCAGTAATGACATAATTGTTTCACACACTCCTGTTGTAAGGAATGACTGCACACTGCCATGTGAGCCTTCTGCATCTGTACAAAGTATCTAATGATGTCATGTGTTTAAGGGTAAAATTACATTATCATTTCAGGACCATGTTTAAAATCAAATTTAACTAATATTACAGCATGTCAAATTAATGAAATACGTTATGTCCCTGCCAGTTAGGAAGGATCCAAATATTTATTATCTAAAATGACAAATGTGCAGAAATATTTGATGCCTCTAATCAATGAGACTAATACGGATTTATGATTGTGATCACAATATGCAGCAGAATAACAAGCATTTGAGTGGAGATTGTTGTAATTATATTACAGGTGAGGTAAGTTGCGAGACACTGAAAGCAATTGCCAGTATATGTTCTATTATCCTCATCCATTTCCTTTAATGCTGTGTGTCTTTATCTGTGTGTGTGTGTGTGTGTGTAGCACCCAGTCTACTGTGTGAACGTGGTCGGCACCCAGAATGCCAACAACCTGATCACTGTGTCTACAGACGGCAGGATGTGCTCCTGGAGTCTGGACATGCTTTCCCAGCCACAGGTACACAACACACTCAAATGCAGAGTTTTAGTGTTAATGCACCTAGTATTCCACATGTATTTTCTATAACTGATGTGTCTGTTTGTGTCTTTAAATGTGTAATGCCTCTCTCTCTCTCTTTCTCTGTGTGTGTGTGTGCCATAGGAGACCATGGAACTGGTGTACAATAAATCCAAACCTGTGGCGGTGACAGGCATGGCTTTTCCCACGGGAGATGTTAACAACTATGTGGTCGGGAGCGAGGAGGGCACTGTGTACACTGCATCCAGACATGGCAGGTTGGTGGACACACAAGCACGCACGCACGGACGCATGCACGCACGCACGCACGCGCACACACACACACACACACACACACACACACACACACACACACACGTTTGTTTCACTATCTTTGTGGGGACCCGTCATTGACATAATGCATTCCCTAGCCCCTTACCCTAACCTTAACCATCACAACTAAATGCCTAACCTTAACCCTTACCCTCACCCTAATCATAACCTAATTCTAACCCTAATCCTAAAACCAAGTCTTAACCCTCAAACAGCTCTTTAACCTTGTGGGGTCCAGCATTTTGGGCACACACACACACACACACACACACACACACACACACACACACACACACACACACACCCCTTTGCTGGATCACTTATGTATGTTTGGTCTGGTGTTATGTCTTAACGCAGTCCAAATTTATCTGCTTGGATAATCTAGAATTACAACATCATGCTAAAATAATTCAGCAAAAAATATACATTTAGAAAGTCTATGTAACAAATGAAACAGGGTAAATGGTCTAAGAATTACAAGTAATCTTAGAATTTAATTGACGATTTTCCCCTCAATCTAAGGAGCTAATTGTTTCACTTTTTATCCAAGCTCTCTTACTGTGCTGTTAATTAATTTCAGAAAGATGCAAACCACTTTACTGCTTCATTTTTAAACAAGTGAAGACCACTAAATGAAGGTCTCGCCCATGTCCTCCCTCTGCAGCAAGGCGGGTATCTGTGAGATGTTCGAGGGCCACCAGGGGCCGGTGACGGGTATCAGCTGCCACAGCGCAGTGGGCACCGTCGACTTTTCCCACCTCTTCATCACATCCTCCTTCGACTGGACCGTTAAACTCTGGAGCACCAAGGTACGGTGTGTATGTTTTTGTGTGGAGAAGAGAAAGAGAGGATGTGTAGGGGGTTGATTGTGGACTTGAAGAAATGAGAGAGAGAGAGAGAGAGAGAGAGTGTTGAGAGTAAGAAACTAGTGAGTGAGCATTAAAGCTGAGTAAATAGGTGAGTCTTTCTTCTACTACTCTGTGTGTGTGTGTGTGTGTGTGTGTGTGTGTGTGTGTGTGTGTGTATGTGTATGTGTGTATGTGTGTGTGTGTGTGTGTGTGTGTGTGTGTGTGTGTGTGTGTGTGGTATCTGTACATCCAGTAACATAACTGTGGGTACCGCCGGTAAGTTCTACTAATAAAATGCTGTAGTTTTAAACAATCACAACATCCTAATTTAGTTGATTCTGGCTGCAGGTAAAAGTAGAAAATGTATCAAAGAATGATGTTGTGTGAATAGGCATTCATTTTAAACAATTAGTCTGTCTTCTAGTATTAAAATTACAACCTCATTATTTGTATTTTGAATTTCGTGTATTCTTATTGTTAAAAAAATAGCACACAGAGCTCATTCAGATTCCTAATAGTTAAATCAGATCTTAAACATTGTGCACTAACTCACTACTCAGACACACTCCTAGTGTAAGGTGCCGACACACCAAGGAGATCATCGGCTACTGTGCGTCTGTCACACTTGTTTTTGCGGTGTATCACGCACCGTTGGTACTCATCGACCCTTGTCTGCTTTTTTTCGGCCTATTCAACATGTTGACGCTGCATCGGAGACGTCGTTGAGAGGAAGCCGTCCGATTGGCTATTCAGCTTAAAGAACCCCTATTATACTCCTTTTCAGTGTCATATTTGTACTCTTGAGGTCTACTCGATTAAGATTACAGGCTTTGATGTTCAAAAAACACATTATGTTTCTCATACTGCCCATTGCTGCAGTGCCTCCACCTGAAACAGTTCGACTAAGCTCTTGGCCAGGCCTTCCTGAAAAACCCAGTCTGCTCTGATTGGTCAGCTGGCCCACTCTGTTGTGACTGGTCAACCAAATTCAAACAAGCCGTTGTTCAGGCAGCACCAATGGGCAGCACATTCGAAATACTGGGCTGGCTTTCTCAATCAATGACATCATTAATTGAGGAATTTCAAACAGGAATGGGGGCGAGCTGTTTTCAGGCAGTTGAGAAAAGTGCTGTCTGTGGGAGAGAAAGCTCCTTTTGGAGTGAAATGTGTTTTTTTGTTCTTTTATACATCTATTACATACTAAAAAAACTATATAACACACTAAAAGACGGGAAAAATCCAAAAAAGCATAATTTTCACTCTTTAAGGGAATTAATGCACAAGAAGAAAAACGGTAGCGAGGAAAGCAAGCAAACGACCATCAAGAGGGCACACAGACGGTTCTTTTAATTTTTCATCATCATTCATCTGATCTATTTAGTACACATAGAGCAGTCAAAACTGACCAAAACTGATACACATGGACAAAAACACATAGGCACAACTATTGGGATATCTATTTATTTTTGCACATTATGTCCATAGGGGCAAACGTACAACGATTTGGCAGCAGTTCAGTGGCAGTAAAAAGCAAACTGTCACTGTTTCTGTCAGAGTGAGTGTTGGAGAATACAAAACTTTGCTAATACATTCAAACACACTTTTGTGGTGGTGGTGGTGAGACGCAGAGGAGGGCATCAGGTACATTTACACATTACACATCAGGAGATACTGTACAAGAGAAGAAATTCTGGATTATAAACTTAGATTTTTCATTGTTCATTTTTCATTGTAAAGTAAATACATTGAGTAGAAATGAGGAAGAATCAGTGAGAACAAAGAAGAAAGTTGGATATTGAGGAAGGTAGGAATTTAGGAATGAAGTATGTCTTGGGTGGAAAGGATAAAATGTAATGGGATAGTAAGACAAAAGATATTCATGATTAATAGTGGAGGTGACGCTAATGTTGAAGGACAGAGGGATCAACATGAGGGCGTCAAACAGCAAACACTGCCAAAAATCAAAGAGAGACCTATTCAATATGAGGAAAATACATAATGCATATTGCATAATACCTTCGGCTTTATGCACGATCCAGTTACAGCTTTCTACTTGGCTGTGACAGGCAGTAAAGCACTCTGATGAATTTTCGCTCATGTTTGCATGCAGCTAGTCCATAAGTCTTGTGCGAAGGGTCCCGCGACACATATTAAAACATTTCTGCGGATTTTCATCAGAAGAGTGTGTTATTTTTCAGGATTTGGGAATTCCCTTTCCTTTGAGGGGCACCGCAGGAATGTGCGTCTGTCTCTTATCCCACATAACCCGTATTTGTGTGTGGGCAGGCCGAATACCTGCCTATGTGTGTATGTGTGTGCAAATATAGACACACCACACATGCCTCACATGTACCTTAAGCAAGCTGCCTTTGCTTACCTAAAATCCCGTGAGGTTTGCCTTCAACCCAACTGTTGTAACACACACTCTCTCTCACACACACACAGTGAATTCTCTCTGCATTCACGTTTGCCCTCACAGTTCAGAAAGGCCATTGCACAGAAGTCTGCTGATGTTTTTACACTCGGCGGTGTAAATATTGTGGTTAGTGAAAACATTCGGAGTCGGCCAGAGTGTGAAGACGTCGCGACAGCTGGCAGTGGGTTTATGATTGTGCATAACTTGAACCGTCTTGCTCTCTTGACCCCAAAACCAGCATCTACTAAGTGATTGGATAAAGCATAATCGTTCCACTTTTGCTCTCTTAAGAAGTTTATTAAAGGCCTAAATCACAGTCAGCTCAGATGATTGTTAATGAGCGTCTGTGTGATGGATTTTGTCGTGGTATTTTTAAGCAGCATTTTTTTTTTATTTGAGGACAAAATCTCTAGTGTGTGGTCATGAATTCTGGTGTGAAGCTATTAAGCTAGTGTGATGTTTGTGATGCAGCCAGGATGGAAGCAAGGAAATTATATGACTCGGCTGCAGAGATTAGATGGTTTGGATCCCTCTGAAAGTCCCAGTGATGAGAGGTTTTCTTTAAGACTCACAGGCTCTGTGACATTTAGAATTTTGACAGCACCTGCAAGTGTTAGTGATTGTAAGAGTAAACACGTACTTATTGTATTTAAATGGATATCAATGAAAGAAGACACGGGCCGGCTGATTTTAGCATCCATATATAAAGCATTAAATGCTCAACTTGCATACATTTATTTTCTAAACTTGGCATTACACTGTGATGTTAACTATCAGTGTTTCAGTAATGGTTTTCCAGTTCAAACGTGCCAGAAGTTCCCCAGCTTCTCGGCACAGAAATAATAATGACAACGCAGTTACTTTACGCGCGGCGCCACAAGGATTAAGCTTAATTTTGAGATTAGTTTTAAAACTTGTTGCTGCAGATTATTTACCCAAATCACCTTATTTAAGATAGGTAGATTATGGACAGCCTAAAGTAAAATAGTAGTTTAGATTTTGAATAATAGGACTTTATTCACCTCATCTCTAATGTGATGCATTACTTGAAGTGTATGCCCTAAAGGATATATTTAAGATAGTTTGAAATTGCAATGAGAGGCATTATTCAGCAAAGCACATTATCAAAATAAAATAACATCTTACATCGATTTGGTAATGTGAAATACAAGAGTGAGAGGATGAGTAAAAGGAGTGTGGGACACAGACTAAAACAAGGAGAAGATAAGAGAGAGAACATAAACAGGAATCGCTCAGCTGATCGAGAAAAATGACCTCTGCTGTCACCCCGCCGGCTGGAAAACAGGTTCAATCGAGGCTTGAAATTGGCTAGGCTCTGTCTGTTTGTGTGAGTGTGCACTGCTATCTGTCTGCAGGTCTCACAGCCTTTCAGAACAACTGTGGAGTGAGAGAGTAAAGGTGATGGAAAGAAAGAGAAGGAATGAG